>NC_080728.1:13110000-13120000 GCF_019097595.1 Hemibagrus wyckioides | reverse complement strand
GCTTCAGCATTTAAAATGTTCATCAAATTCTAATGAAGCTCTCAGACGTGAAGGAGCCGAATCGATAGACAGCATTTCCCTGAACGCTGAACACATCAAGTATTGCCACACCCTCATACGTGCCGGACAAATAAATAGAAAAATAACAGCCGGAGTATGATAGCCGCTGTGGGGCTCTTAGTAGTTAACATGACTAACTACCAGCACAGCTATACCTTCCTTTCCATCATTCCTCCTCCACTGCACCCCACATGAAGGAAATCTATCACTTCCTGTTCAGTGTACAAACAAAGACATCAGGCGGATGGTGTTTAGCCAAGGGCTACTCTAAACCTTACACCTCTCCCTCTCTCTCTCTCCTTCCCTCCCTCCCTCTCTCTCTCTCTTTCTCCTGACTCACTCACCCACTCTTTTCAGCAAGCCAGTGCGCACATGTCCTCCAGGGTACCATTATTTCCGTGTGTTTCTCAGCTAAAATTTTGGAATCTAATCAAAGCACATCCACGCTAAACGAGTGTCAGACTTGCAGGTTAAAAGCATCGTCCTACCCATGATGGACACGTCATACTCGATGAGGAGCGTTGCTTCCTGGCCGCACTGCTTGAGGATGCTCATTGCCTCTGCGTGGGATGTACCGTGCAGACGGATACCGTCGATGCTCAGCAGTCGGTCTCCTGGTTTGATGGTGCCTTCCCTGGAAGAGAAGAAAAAAAATAATGTAGAGAAAAGAATTGAAGGGAAACAGTAGTCTAAAGGAACTGGCGTTTTAAGACCCCTATAAAGGTGAGCAGGAATCCATGGCTCCTTAAATTGAATAGTAAAAGATTCTCCAGTGAGTATTTTACCGGTGAAGAAAGTTAACAAGGCACAAGGAGACCCTGATTGCCATCTTAGAGCACTATTATTTCAGATGGCTCCTGCGCCGCGCATGCACATAAGCACGCTGGAGGGCCAGTGAGGATTAATGGCACAGTGATACAACCTCCGAGCGCCTCGTTTACAACAGACTTTTCAGAACAACTCCATCTGCCTCATACATGACGCATGTCTTCATCTCTAGTCTATTAAAGAGAAAACGAGTCAGGAAACTCTTATAACGGAATATCAGAAGGATGGAAACAGGCACTGAGCTGCAGGTCACAGGTTAGCAATTAATGAGAAGCACTTCAGAACAGACAAGGGCGCTGTGCTTAACGTATAGCTCAGGAACAAATAAAATGATTCGTTTCTCAAAGCCATGACAACCCGATTGGTCTTCGAATACATTCGTGCAGTAATTCTGGATGGAGAAACGTCTAAAATTGCCTTGTGAAACAAACACCCTATAAGCAAAATTTGGAAACGGTACAAAATATTGGAGTATTTGGCTGTGTGGATTAAAGAAAAGGTGATTATTGACTGTAAAGTAAAGCCATGGGCAGAAGAAGGATAGAAATAATAACAGGGCAAAGTGGAAACACAAAATAGGCTGATGTGTAGGAGGGGTGCACAAAAAATCCATGGCAGTCTATTTGCACATCTAAGATGAGTAATGAAGTTAGAGAACAGGAATTCAGACAGCCCCCTTATGGAGCGCATTTCCATCAGCAAAATGCTGACTCAGTTACTAGCGTCAGGATGAGAACTTGCACAAGAGAGTCTATCAAACTCAACACTGATGCATGAATATGCTAAATAATACGGCGGCGATAGAATGGTGGTAATGTTAATCTGTGTGATGTACGAGCCTTCGGAAGCCTTTCATATGAGGAAAACTATCCCACCTGTCAGCAGGGCCACCGGGTCTGATCGTTGTTATGGTAACAGGGCGAGATTTGTTCCTGTCTTCATGGGCGCCTCCTATGGGGGGGGAAAACACAACGCATTAGCACTTCTGACTAATGTTGCCATAAAGATAAACATATTGCATGTGCGCTCTTGGGAAACTAATGCGTTTTGCAGGCACATTTTGCATATCCTCAGTTCTGAGGCAGACAGATGACTTTTAGAGCTGCTGGGCGGAGGCTATTTCTCTTGGACAGACACATTTGGCCATTTTCTCACTCTAACTCCCCACATAAGTGCCCATTTGGAACAATGTGACTTGGAGTCTTGATATGGCAGAAATATTTTACTTTAATCGAGCCACAAATTGAGACCTGGGAGGCAATTGAATTGTTATGAATTAAGGCCAATTGAACAGCGAAAGTAGAGATGAAGTAAGGAGGTCATCCGTTTCCACCTGCTGTAGAAAGCCGGAGGCAGCGGAAACAGTTCCTCAGTGATACACATTCTGTTTGATGTAGACATGAATCATGTGAACTTGCTCCGAAATGTGAGAATCAAAGGGAACATCCCGCTCCACAGGGATCCCCCAGCTGTGTTTGGATACTTAATACATTGTACATGGTCAATATAGTAAAAGTTGATTTTGGACACACACTGACATATGAGTGCTCTGCATCATCAAAGCCAGAGAAAAGTTATTCACATGCACATAAAGCGGGACTGAAAAACAAAAAAAATGCCCCTCAGCTAAAGAGGAAAATAATCCTGGATACGTAAGGAGTAACTTTGCAGGTAATTTTCCTAACATGATACTGGAGAGTATTATAGTGCTCTTCATTCATAAGTCAGATATTCAGCTAGAGCGAGAAAATGTTTAGAGGTTAGATCCTATTTATATTTCTTTTCAGAATGAATGGCTCTGATATTTGAAGAGCTTCGTATTCAATGGCAGAATCACTTCTGCAGCTGAACGGCTTTCTGTTTGCTGCTTCGTACGTGTAGGATCATCAAATCCATTTACTGTGTAATATGAAAGGAAAAATTACCTTCATGTTAGAAAAGGTTCATATGAAATGGGTTTCAAACGAATGAAAATGTTTTTAGTTTCTATAATCGAGGGGGATATTACAGAAACCACATATATGTCGCTGTGGCTGAATTATTTTTTACTGCCTATAACATACTCTACCACTTCAATTGATGAGAATTCATCAAGTGAGTCAAAAATATACAGATCAGGCACAACATTATGACCACTGAGAGGTGAAGTGAATAACACTGATGATCTCCTCATCATGGCACCTGTTAGTGGGTGGGATATATTAGGCAGCAAGTCGACATTTTGTCCTCAAAGTTGATGTGTTAGAAGCAGGAAAAATGGACAAGCGTAAGGATTTCAGTGAGTTTGACAAAGGGCCAAGCTGTGATAGCGAGACGCCTGGATCAGGGCATCTCCAAAACTGCAGCTCTTGTGGGGTGTTCCCAGGCTGCAGTGGTCAGTATCTATCAAAACCGGCGACAGGGTCATGGGTGGCCAAGGCTCATTGATGCACGTGGGGAGTAATGTCTGGCCCCAACAGACAAGCTATTGTTGCTCAAACTGTCGAAGAGGATAATGCTGGTTGTGATAGAAAGGTGTCAAAATACACAGTGCATCACGGGTCAGGGCTGTTTTTGCAGCAAAATGGGGACCAACACCAATATTAGGCAGGTGGTCATAATGTTATGCCTGGCCGGTGTATATCCTAGTCTAATAAGAATATGTTCTGAGCAAGTCAACAGCAGAGGGAGAAGAGTGCTGGGTATTCCCAGGAAAAAAAATAAATAAAATAAATTAATAAATAAATAATCAGTTAGGTTTGTAATCAGATAGTGGCTGTCAAAATGTCAGCATGGAATCTTATCATTTTCTGAGGAAGCCAGATATTAAAATGACAAATTGTGGTTGAGATGCATGTCAAAAGCAAACATATTTCAGCTTAGAAGTTTTTCGAACTTTCTTTTTGGGCTTTCTCACATCTGCTCATTCTAGAACTTCAGTCCTAAACCCCTCCAAGTCAATGATCATAATGTTCAGGTCATGTTGTTATTAGGGCACTAAGATTCTATCGTGAGCTGTTCATCTTCACAAACTCACCAAAACACTCACAATGCTTTACTGCCTTCTAAGGTAGAGAATAAAAATAGACACAAATCTAAATGTACAACCTATAAAGCTATCATTACAGCTAACATTACTTTAATGGCAGACATGACAGATTTTTACTGGTGTCTAAAGTGATGTGACTCTGTGAAGTTGGAGATAACAGAAAATTTTCAACTGTTAATTACAAGTTCAGTGAAGACGTGATTGCTGTTCATGTGTTTCATGTAATTACTGTAATTCTCACATGATGTGAACACACCATTAATTGTCGTGTCTGTTACCAGGCAACCGATTTGGCCACACACAGCTGTTATATATATAAACTGAACACCTCATAAAAAATACAAAAATTCTTAAAAAATATTAGAAATGGAATTTGAAAAACCCAGAACAGCTAAAGAAAATTATTATTATTAATAATAATAATAATAATAATTATTATTATTATTATTGTTATTATTTCTAGGCATTTTTTTAAATTAAAAAAGTCCCTTAAAGTTATGTTATTCAGTTATTACTATTATATTATTCAGTGATGCAGTAATCAGTGAAATGTACAATGTTAAGAGATTGAATAAAGAAAGTCTAGATATTGAGGAGACCAACAGCTTGAACAAAAAAGGCACCATATCAGTGACCATAAATTAATTAACAAGGAACATGAATTGTCAACTTGCATATACTATGGCTTAGAAACAACTTAGCCCATTACATATTAAGACACATTTGCCCAGAAGTCTTACTTACCTCTGATGACAAATCCAAACGTGTTCCCCTCTTTGTGAAGCGTCACCTCGACATTTTTGAACATTACCCCCGAACCTTGTACGGCTGCAGACGAACACAGATCAGCTCATATTATAATTAGCCTTCAACTAGCCACGCGATAAATGTGAGCGCTGATCTAACACAGCAGACGAGGAGGAACTCAGTAATATAAAGGAGCATTAAAAACTACCACGTCAGCCTCTTTTTAAACAGACTCGACACTTTGCACTATTAAACATAAGACTCGTATAAATAAAGGAGCAAATGCTTTACTGTGTCTTTATTTAGTGCTCGGTCTAGGCTAATTATTCAGTTAATCAGCCTAATAGGAATTATTCAGGGAACTCTAGAGAAAGTAATTGGAAAGGTGTGAGATCTAAATCTACATCTGGATGACTGTAAATCTGCTCCGAGACCGCATCACTAGGCGAATAAAATTTACTGGAGTTGAATGAAGATAAAAGAGTGAGGGAGACAAGCATGGAGTGAGTTACTGACCAGTAAGGTCATTTATGCGGAATAATATTCTATTATAATCTAGAATACGTAAAAATCTGATAATCATAAATGAACATCATAACCAAAAAAAAGAGTGAACTCACAAACAGGCGGCAGTTCATATTCCACCTCCAGCACGACTCTCTCGCCTACGTTTTTCAGCAGACTAATAATCTCATCGTGACGGAACTTGGTCAGGTTGATGCCGTTGACCGACTTGATGTAGTCTCCAACATTCAGCTGGTCACTCCTTCGACGGAGAGGCGGGAAGCAGAAAGGAAGGGAAAATGAAGACATGGATCAGACGGAGGCAGATAAAGTAAGTACAAATGAGGGTGATGTGAGGTGAGAGAAGGAAGGAAGAGGAGGGAGGAGAGGTGGTGGAAGATGGAGTGAACGGAATCAGGCAGAGAGAAATGGGGAAATGAACAGGGAGGAAGATATAAAGGTAGAATAAAGGACTGATAAGACAGAGAGCGTGTTAGGGGTAATACTGAGCCTTGATAGTTGTTTGGAGGAGATTAATCGAATGCTTTGTAGTGAGGAAATAACCAGTGAGGTTGGTCAGCCTTTCTCTTTTAAACACACACACACCGTTCCAGTGTTGAAATAAAACCCAAAGTGTGAATCAGGGCAGCTATTTCCAGGGCAGTTAAATGTGCAGGGTGAAAGCTGAGTCACACCGACACTGTCCTTGTGCAGAATGACACTGGAGTTTTAAACTTAAATATAAAATACAGTCACCAACCTTTAAAGCCAAGCAGCTCTTGAAAATGGTTTGGGGGAAAAATAATTGCATCCAGTTCAAGTCTGCGGCTTGGATGAAATGTGTGTGTGTGTGTGTGTTTTGTGTAGGTTTGAGGCTTAGTCATTCAGAAGCGTGTGTGATTTATCCTCTCTGGGAGTGAGCATGATGTGTAAGTGTGTGTAGCTAGATGACCTGTGAGCATGCTATGGGCAGCCACCATGCACGCAGAGGAAAGAACTCGCACAAACACACACTCTTTCACATGCACAGGCGCTCTTTCACTCCTCATGCAATATTCAAATCCGATCATTTGGCTGGGCACCAAAAACTCAGTCGGAAGCAGCCCGCCGAGGTTCACACAAACAGCATGAGTTCGTGTTACAGACACAGCTATGGTTAAGTGTGTGTTTACCTGGCTGCGATGCCGCCCTGCCGCAGGTTGGAGACGCGTGGCTTGCCGTCCTTGTCGATGCCTCCCGAAACGGTCAGGCCCAGTGTGGTGCCTTCTTTCTTCATCAGCTCCACCATGCTGGAGCCCTTAAACTCATCTGTGAGCGAGGGGGAGGGGGGGTAAGAAGAGCAGGAGGAGGAGGAAGAGGAGGAGGAACACAGGCAGGAGATAAGTGGAGAGCAGGAGCAGAGGAGCCTGGTGGCTGCCATACCGCTCTACTTACTGATCACACATCCACACTCAGACTCCCCAAGCTGCCAATCCGCGCACACACACACACACACACACTCTCTCTCTCTTTCACAGGTTTGACCGGTAATTAGAGAATCACTCAAGAGGATTGGGGGGAAAAAACGAAGATAATGTTAAGAGAAATGTAACAGATGAGGAAGAGAGCTGAATAATGTTTTTAAAAAAGTGAAGACTCTCTCTCTTTCTCACACACACAATCTCCTCCTTCACATTCTCTCTCAGTTATGGCTGGTCAGCAGACAAACCCCCCCCCCCCCCCCCCAACATCCTCTCTCGTACATCGATGTGCTGTCATTCAATCCCTCTCCGAGATGATGAAAGTCACATTATAAGGGTCGGGAGCCCTCTTCCCCATTCGACGTCCCTTCTCAACTACTGACTACTTCTTCACACTCCAGTATGCAGCACACAGCCTGACACAGCTCTCTTCTAGCTAGTGGAAATATATTTCTCTTCTCCCAACTCTTTACACATGTAGTGGTTCAGAACATCGATGCTCCATGCTGGTGATCCTACTCTGGTGTGCCTGTTGGTAAACTTACTCAGCTTGTGGAAAAGCTCTGAAGCCTGTAGACAAAACACTGTACCATCAACAGGGAGCCTGGAGTCTATCCCAGGGGACTCGGGGCACAAAGCAGAGGCACAACCTATCACATGCAAATCATGACTCTGATATTAAAAGCCAACTCGTATCTAATTCATGTCAAATTCCTAGCAGTTAACAATCTTGCTAGTGACATGTGGTACGAGGACAAGCGGGAGTTCTAATTCTCACATCATGCATATTCATATATTACTTTCTTTTTTTTTAGGTTAAATGTGTAGAAATGCTCTCACTCCATTTTAACTATTTATTTAAATAAAGATATTAAACAGTGTATACTTCAAGTGCAAGTCTTTTTACGTACCTCAGTGATGCCCCTCGTACCATTACACGCCTGTATCCTTTATCTCAAGAATTTATCTTTATCTTTAAATGTACCTTTATCTCAGGTATTTTTTTTTCCTGTGTATGTACGCCATCAAGTTATTAAAAGGTCACTCTTAATAAACCCCCTGAGGATACAGTTTATAATCATCAGCCACCTCCAATCATGCCATCCTAAGAACATGTGGATCATCAATCATTTTTATTGTCCAGAATGAGCATCATCACCCCAATGATTCAGTCTGGTGGTCACAGCAGCTGGCCTAATGATGGCAGCACAGATTCAGACTTCTGCTCATGCATTAAATTGGACCATATGGGCTGGAACAGAGGAGCCATGTCAGATCATGCTCCAGGGCAGAACCGGGTCAGCAGGCTTAAGCTGATACTCGATGTGCCCTTGAACTAAACCGGAAGAACGCAGAGAGGTGGGACGTGATCTACATATACATCACGTCTGCCTGTATGCACATGATTATATACGAGAGCAATCCTAAACTAGAAGCACAAAAAGTTGAGGACACGAATTTGAAGACATTTCAATCAGTCACCCGTTCTACGTTTCATGCCAGTCTTTCCGAATTAATTACGAAAAAATCTGCCATCAGTCTGTCTTCCGCTTTCATCAAATAATTTCATTAACAATAACTTTCACTCAGCTGGGGATTCTTCCGGCAGCGAAATTACAGTGCATCCCATTATAAAATGCGAGTGTCCCCCATTTTGGTGAGGAATAAATTGTTATACTCTTCCACAGGGGCTGACAGTATCGAATTAAACCCACCGTGAATGTCTTTCTCTCGTTCTCTCTTCCTCCTCTCACGCACAAATTGTCCTGACTAATGGTGGTGAATTTCTACCATCAAAACAAAACAAAAAAAAGCCATTACTCTGAATGACTGCTGTCTTCTAGTTCTGCATGATCAACTTCTTCTGATAATAGTACTGTGTCATAAGGTTCTGTCTCCAAGTAAAACCACAGCAGTGTCAGCTCCATCCGTCAGAGAGCAGCAGGGTGGTGTTGATGCACTGAGCATCAGCATGCGCTTACACACACACACACACACACACACACACACACACAGAGTGTTATGACAAAGACTCTCAGTTTGCCAAAAAAAAAGTTCTGTAATTCTTGGACTTAGGTACTGGCCTGAGCCGGACAGGCTTAGCCCCCGAGAGCTTTGGGGAAAGGTGTGCAGGCTGATAAGTTAATTCTATTATGTTCCTTTTTTCCATTTCCCCCTCTCTTCTTTCCACCCTTCCTCTCTCACTCTCTCTCTCTTAAGCTGTTTCCCCTCAGCTCTCGGTAACGCTGCCTCGCTCGACAGCGTTACCACGGTGACCAGGTTGGCCAACATATTTCAGCGCATGATGTCTTCTTTTGTGGCATAAAAGATGATTGAAAGAGGTGGAACAACTCCTCAGAGGAAGAGCGAGAGACAGGCAGAGGGACGCTAAGAGTGGGGGAGGAAATGAAGACACTAAAAGTTTAAAAGTGCATAATTAATGACCGTGTCTAGCAGCCGTAATGATCAGCGCTAAATCATTCAATGACTTTGGCGAAACCCGGGAACAGCATTAAGTCAGTGAAGGGTGCCATGCACTCGGGAGAGGGCG
Source organism: Hemibagrus wyckioides (assembly GCF_019097595.1). Taxonomy (NCBI): domain Eukaryota; kingdom Metazoa; phylum Chordata; class Actinopteri; order Siluriformes; family Bagridae; genus Hemibagrus; species Hemibagrus wyckioides. Next base: position 13,110,822 of record NC_080728.1, on the reverse strand, counting down.
TGTCCAAGCACATGCATCAAAAGGCACTGATAACAGCGCTCATTTCACAATGCCTCTAATCCTCATCCTCGCCTCGCCGCAACACCACCACAATGCCGTGTCGTTCATGGATGGTTTATTTTAATGCTAATGAATATAGTAAATACATATCATTTACGTCATCTTATTTGCCACATGCCTTCTCTTCTATTTCTTGATGCATTGTTAGAGGGGATTTGCTGTCAGCTTTTATTCTTCGATTTCTTTAATTCATTTTTTAAACGTACAACAGAGACCAGTCACTTGTTACCTAACAGAGAAGCCTACAGTCATTAAATTCAGATTAGAATAATATAACTGTGTGTGTGTGTGTGTAAACACAAAACACTCAGACACTCACTGTCCACTTTAATAGGAACACTGGTACACCTGCTCATTTATGCAGTTATCTGAATAGCATCAGCAGAATGCAGATCAGATGCAGGTCAAGAGCTTCCAGGAATGTCATATCAACCATCAGAACGGAGAAACAAGGGGATCTCTGTGACTTTATCTCCGGCAAGGTTGTTGGGGATTTCAGAAACTGCTGATAAGCTGGGATTTTCACATGTCTCTAGAGTTTATGCAAAATGATGCAAAAAAAACCCCCCACAAAAATAACAAAATCTGAGTGAGTGACAGTTCAGTGGGCTGAAACGCTTTTCTGATAATAGATCAGAGGAGAATAGTTTGAGCTGTCAGGAGGGATATAGTAAGTCAAATAATCACGCTTTACTACCGTGGTGAGCAGAAAAGCATCTCAGCATGCGCAAAACATCAAACCTTGACATGGATATGCTACAA